>NC_067222.1:4449178-4481678 GCF_019924925.1 Ctenopharyngodon idella | reverse complement strand
ACAAAATGGTGGATTCGGCATTATGATTGGTTAGATCGCCTGTCAATCAAACTCCCTACAAAGGGTCAATTGGTTGACTGCACGCTGCAGTTTATTTCAACCACCATTTTTAAAAGTCTGCTGTGGTGCGTGCAGTAAGAGTTGTTTGCTATTCGAATCAAAGTTTAAAAACTACGACCAATGGACCGACGATGAGGTTCTGGCTGGGAACTTAGCGGGAACTGGAAAGTCGCACACAGTCCTACGTCAGTGGACTAATCTTCACAGTACTTTAGACCGTGATGGAAAGCAGACAGCAACAGGTCTGGGGGGAAAAATTCCTGGGGCAAATTGGGTAATTTTGGTGGAAATGCGAGGCAACAACACGGTTGGCTTTCATCAGCGCTAGTTTGTTGGTGTTGGTTTGGTGTGTCCCTACCTTAAGTATCTCATTTTTCATTCAAAAGCTTTGTATCTTTCTTCCTCGCTATAGGTTTACGATTTTCTCTCGCAGTCTCTTTGACATTCTCATCAAAATGTGACGTTGAAGAAATTTCATTTGTCGTACGTGTGTGCTCGTTTTATAGGAGGTCGCCCTTCTCGTATAATGAAGAGAAAAGAGGAGGATCTTTGCCTTCTTCGGTCATGGCGTTATTGAGGATGAATTTCATGAGATCTCAGTCAAGGCCTGTGGAGACTGAACACAATCACCTCAGCTGACTGACCCTGGACCCGCCCGTGATTTACAGCACCAATCGCAGCGCTCCATTATTGAGAAGCCAGGGGGATTATGGGATGTTAGCGGTGGGCCGACACCTTCAGAGCAGGACAATAAAGGGCACAGCAGAAGCCTTGAGCGCTTTCTTCACATTCAGGCCTTTTCCTTGCAGCTGCTTTGTGCTGTCATTAGTTTTGATTGCTCAGTCCGAACAGTGCATCTCATTTTTATACTGTATTAATTAGTTGTGAATCAATTACCGCTAGCAGCTGTTACTGGGATAGTTCACCCAAAAAGTGAAAATTCTGTCATCATTTGCTCACTCTCAAGTTGTTCCAAACCTGTATGAATTTCTTTATTCTGCTGAACACAAAAGAAGATATTTTGAAGAATGTTGGTAACCAGACAGTTGACGGCATCCATTGACTTCCATAGTATGAAAAAAAAAATACGATGGAAGTCAGAGGTTCTATATTGATGTTCTGTCAGGTGTTTATAGAACCTTTTTAACTACAATTTTTAATTTTACTTAATTTTTTATTAATTAAACCATTTGTAAACTTATTTTATCACAAGAAAAAAATTAAATAACCTGTTAAACATGAACATATTATGCAATAATTTGAAATATTTCTCCTAAAATAGAACCTTTTTGAAAATTTAGTCAAGAACCCTAGAGTTCTATATGGAACACCTGCAGATCCAAGTTTGGAGAACTGCTTTCACACCAATCAAATTAACCAAAAGGGACTCAGATGAACCACTCCCAGGCTGTGAGTTATGAATCATTTTTCTCGTGTTTGGAATATTGTGTTGAATTTCGTTGTTAATGCCATTTGAAGAAAATAAACCAGCCTGTGTTTCTTCACTTCTACAAAAACAAAGATGAGATAAACTTCCCGCCACCCGTTCACAAATCAAGAACAAGCACATATCAGTGACCTTCTACGAGGGTCACACAGTTAAATGTATTTGTTACATCTTTATTTAGCAGAGAAAACCCCCAAACAGCTTTTTAAATCAGATCTGGTGTGTGTGTTGCGGTCCGTGTCGAGTTTTTGAGCTCTTTGAGCACGCGATTGAAGAGTCTCTGTGTTTGATTCCTCAACAGAATGTTTTATCAAACCCATGAGCTCATCAGGAGGAGAAGCGCTTCGCGTCGACGCTCTTTGATGTCCCTCGACAACACTGTACGGGGACGCGGGGCGACGTAAATAATTTATCAGAAATTCTGCTGCAAAGAGAGCTTTAATGGAGGCACATTCGCCGTGTGAGGAGGAGTCGCCCTGAGACAGTTTTCAGCGTCTGATGCAGAGCGGTTTGATCGATGACGCAGATGTGAGTGGAAGAACCCTTGTTAGCGAGAGTTTTGAGCTGTTTGTTTATGATGGGATAGTAAGATCAGGTCAAAGGCCAGCTGAGCTCTTCAGAAGTGTCTTAAAATCGAGCATATGTGTAAATAATCCCACCAGAGATTTCAAATGAAAGTAGCAACGCTATTAACTATGTTTTCAGTAGCTTGGCTGTTTTCAAACTGTTTAAAGGGATAGTTCACCCAAAAATGAAAATTCTGTCATCATTTACTCGCCCTCAAGTTGTTCCAAACTTGTAATTTCTTTATTCTGCTGAACGAGCATGCGCATGGGTCAATGATGCGATGGGTCATTTTTTTTGTCCAAAGGCCTTGATAATAATAAAAAACAAAGATGTGACATCCAAAGTATTTAAGGTAGTACAACTAGATCTCTTGTATTGAATCCAAAAGGTTTTAATTATATTTTGCTACATATAAAGGTATTTTAAAGATTTTGAAGTGTCAAAAGGTCATTCGGTTTAACCGTCCAAAGTCCAATACAGCCATTTCATTTGTGATAAAATATCTTAAAATGTAATAGGCTAAATGTATATATTTTTTATTCTGGCATGATTTTATAACATCATATATCAATATATTGCAAAATGGTATTAAAATTATGTGTAGAAGTCGTTGCTTTGTTATGAGAAAGAATGTCTGGAAAAAATAATTTCATTGATGTCATTCGGAATAACCAATATAAAGGGACCATTTTGGTGATGCGGTCAATATCATGTGACAGGATGTGACATCATTCAGACACCTTCAAAGGACCACATGATTGTGAAGCAAAGTTACTAACTCTCTCTTAACTATTTCAAAAATTCATGTTTTCACTTGCTCATGCGCATGTCCCGAAACATCAGGTCATTCGGTACAACCGCTATAAAACATGGAAAATGTTGTAATATTTTAAAAACTTGTACTAAAGATAAAATGATTTGATTGTCCTTTTGCTAGCTAGCTAGATATTAGCCTGTTAGCATTGTTAGAAAATATTGTCATTTGGTGTAACCAAAAGTGTCATTCGGTAAAACTGAAATTTTAGTTAAACCGAATGACTTTTTTGGTGACAAATTTTGTCCATCTTTTAAAAAATGACAAAAGCAGTGTTAATTGATTATAAAAACAACATAATTTCATTGTTAACACTTAATAAATCTTCAAAATGAATTATATCTCCATTATGTTTTTTACACTTTGAAAAACCTTATTCGTCAATAACCCATATACTGAAATAAGCTCTCTTTCTCTTCTAACAATAAGCTTTCGTGACTGCGCAGCACAGTAATGTTACGTGAGCGTAACCGCGATAGAGACCAAAAATCTCTACCAGTTAATCTTGCCGGTATATCGCCCACCCCTAATTATGCAGTATACGCTATAAAGTGTGCAGTATGCAATGCACTAGTATTCCATTCTGAACACATCCTCTGATTCAGTCAGGTTTTTTCTCTGTTTGAAATCATTTTCAGTGTCGTCTTCGTAATTCGTTAACATATATTCCATATTCACCATATTCATTTGATAATGCATGCTGTATGTTCAGGACCTTCATACTGCGCAGGGCTCGTGGAAGGGCCGTGTGAGTTTGGATGTTGTGCGAGGAGCAGGAGGCCTTCAGAGTGTCTGAGAGTCGAGAGAGAGACGACTCATTAGGATTATAAATAGCGTGTGTCATGTCTGCCATCGTTTCAATCATGACTTAATGGGGTGAAACCCGAGGAAGGGCGTCACTGACAAACACACACTATTGCAAAGCGTGGTGGGGTGACACCATCTGAAGAAAGATCCATCAAGTGGTAAACAATAGCAGAAGCGCATGTCAGTCAGAAATAGATGTTTGAAAGAATAAAATCTTTATGAGAGTGCTGCAGAATCAGCAGGAAGGATCTCATGCTGTTCGCAGAGATGAAACCGCCATCATTGAGACTTGATTATCTGATTTAATGTCTTTAATTCAAGGTTTGATTAAAGTGAAGAGTGTGCTGCTGACCTCACATAACCACTGCTGATCTTCTGGCATCTCAAGTGCTTTAGACAGTGTGATTGCAGTCAATTACCCAGTTCTCCACACTGAGCATGTGCAGTGTTATGTACTACTATCATTTTTATCACTTTTCCTTGTGTATTTTTAGTTTTCATTTTAACTTTTAGTTTAATTTTTAGTAGCTTTTGTCATTTTTATTAGTTTTTGTTTTTAAATATTGTTAAGTTCAATTTTAGTTTTTATATATTTTCAGTTAGTAATTTTTAGGGTTCTTCACACTCTGCTTAACCCCGGGATATTGTCGTTCTGAACACCACTTTTAATCCTAGTAAAGGAACATTTCACACTTGTAATTTAGAAGTGTGAAAAGCCCTTTATTGTTTTAACTTGAACTTACAGTCAATTGCCAAGGCAACATTTCTAAGCTTTTCATGTAATATTTATATTTACATTTATATTGTTTTATTTCAGCTGTTATTTCAATTGACAAAAATGACTTTAATAGTTTGTGTTAGTTAATGATAATAACCCCTACTCCACTAATATAGTCCACTTGAAGGAGTGAATGAAAACAAGTGAGTGAATTCGGATACTGAGTGCGATGGAAGGACTGGCACTTTTGCATAGTTTGTGCTTTTGCTGTTTAATAATCATTTGAAACTTAGTGAACTGGCAGCTTCAGTAGGCATAAAAAGATTTAACTTGAACTCTGTCATGGAAAGTATGTATGAACCTTAATTAAACAATTTAATAATCAATTAAAAAGGAATTTATATCTGTATGATATTACACTGCACCCACATTGGACCAGTGTTTTGGAAAATGGATGGATGGATGATTCAGCTGCGGGCGCCATCTTCTGGTCAGACGCGGGAATTCATTCGGCATGCGACTCTCGAAGTGCATTATGGGTATTCTCTAGCCGTTGAGTGTACATCGGTTGTACACTCGTTATTGTGGTGCATTGTGGGATTGAATGAGTGCACTCGATAACGTCCACTATGGTTTCGGACACCACTACAAATGACTGTCCCCTCAAATAGTGCCTTATTTAAGGGTAGGCCTATAGGGGGCGATTTTGAACACAGCTAATGACTGATAGATCATGTTGGGTAGCCCTGCCTACAGTGAAATCTCATTGGCTCAAACTCCCGCTCCTTACTGTATGCTAAACATCACTTTCTGATTGGCTGAAAATCAATCGTTTGAATTTAGCTTTGAGTGAGGACAGAAAAATGACAGCATGTTAAGATGAAGTATATGAGAATACCTGGAGCAGATCTCAGTTTCAGTAAAAGTCTCGTAATCAAATATTAAGCATAAGTGAATCTGTGTTTGTGTGTTTCTGGCCTCTTTAGACCCATTGTGCTTGAACGAGTGCTGGTAGCTTAAATGTTTGTTTTTTCGTTCCTGTTTTACATGATGTTAATGTCTTTTGAATTATTGATGAGGTTCAAACGCTCTTCGCATGATTATGTGTGACTTATGCAGATCAGATGGGATAAAATTTCCATGAGGTATTATATCTCTGATCCAAACACATGCTCATTAAGGCAGGTGAGCCATGTGAATCTGATGACAGAAATGCATCATGAGACGCTTTCAGAGCCATCGCTAAAGATCTGGGCTGGTAACGAAAGGCATATTCACATTTAGAGTGATTTTTCACTGCAAATTTTGCCTTGAAAATTGCGACAGTGCTGTAAGTTAATTTGCATTTAAAAGCATTTGTCCAACGATAAACACCTGACAGCTCTTTTCACTCAGTTTCTCCACCCATCTGTGCTTTGGTGACTCTGGAATTGGTGTTAAATCAGGATTTTGCGGTTTTTGTTGTTGTTGCTGGTGCTGCAGAGGAGGGGAGGAACCTACAGCATGCATGGGCGGCAGAAAATTGCATAATCCATGCTGTGTACCTCTGTGTGTGTGTATGTGGGTGTTTTCCTGGCCCAAAACATCACGGAGAGAGCAGCATGACTCCACTGAGGAGGAAAACCCATCCCACACTCCTCTCTCCTTTAATCTGTCTTTCTCTCTCCTCCATCAGACGCCTCTCATGATTTTGGGTCTTTCATTTCAATTATTTCTTCTCTTTAGTAGTTAAACTACAGTGAAGCTACATTTGAAATATAGTTGCAGCTACACTAAAAGCTTTGATGAAAAATACAATTAAAAAACAGTAATATTATGAAATATTACCATTTAAAATAAGTGTTTTCTATGTGAATATATATTAAAATGTAATTTATTCCTGTGATGCAAAGCTGAATTCAGCATCATTACTACAGTCTCCGATGTCACATGATCCTTCAGAAATCATTAATTAGTGTGACCTTCTGCTTCATAGACTTTAAAAAAAAAGATGGACGACGCACATTCACTCTCTTCCATTGTAGAAAAGTGAAGCCGCTGTGGTGAGAAATCGAGTCCCCCCAGGAATCGGGTCCTTTAGGACCCCGAGTGATCCCATTGGTTCAACAGGCTTTTAATGGTAGTAATTTTTAGCACCTGATTATAATTCCTGCAAAATCACGTTATGAATATAGTTTAAAATGCATTATAATGACCATTAATGTCTTTTAAATTACATTATTCATATACTATTATATAACTGAAGTTACAGGTTGTGAAATCAAGCAGTTCTCGTTCTTAATGTTTTTTAGTTAGCTTATGTACTAGCATAGCATACATCTACCTGATTAGCCTGCTAGCTTAGCTTATATTATATTAGGTATGTTTTTTGCTTCCAATATCTGTTTCCAGTTTGTTTTATTATGCAATGCATAGGCATTCATTTTATATTTCAAGCATGATATTTGTGCACTTAATGTAATAAACATAATACAATAGCGAAATAGGTTATAATTAGTCAAGACATCACAATAACAACTTTTGATCAGGCATTACCGCCTGGGTCCTAATATGGCACTGACATCTTGTGCTGATTCGGGACCCGAGTCTGCGCAGTAGTGAGTAAGAAGTGGCCCCGCCCACACTCCTGCAGAGTCGGTTAGTACAGTTTACTACAGAACAACTCATTATGTTGGTGTTATAAACAGCTATGGAAATGTAGAAATTAAAGTTGAAGCTCCAATTTCCTCTGAAAAATCCTGAAAAACTCAGTTGGTGCTTCAGTGTCTACTTCTCTCAGAGAATCTGTCAAACTCAGCTGTCAATCATGACGTCACATAGCATCAAATAACTAACTAAAACCAAACTTATTAAAAAAAACACATGAACTTACAACAGCATCATGAAAACTACCTAAAATGACAGAAACCATCTTTGGAAAAAAATTATTTGAAGTGTAATTTGATTGTTTAGTTTGTCTCACGTTCCATAAGATTACACGGAGAGGGTGGGGTTTATGACCTATACTGGGACCAGCCACCTGGGGGCGATTGAAACATTTTGGCTTCACATTTCAGAGCTTATGTGGCATGCTTGTTCTGCTCCATTTAATTCCACTCACTCACGCATATTCGAAAAGCAGAAACTTCATTTGGTTGATTTGCAGTGTTGGAGAAAGTGAGGTAGATGGTATGTTTTAGCATTTTGAATGTTTTTTCTATTTATTTATCGTTTAATAATATGTATTGAAAGCAGAAGCCCTAAAGCTCATGTCCGTTGCTCGGTCTAAATTCATTTTAAATGCTAAAAGGTCTATTATGATCTCACCATTAACTTTTAACATGAATTTACACTAAATATAAGTAAAAACAAGCTAAAAACACTATAATTTATATAACTGAGTGGAAAACATACTGATGAACTGCAGAATTTCAGCTGGTTACATAATATTGTAGCTTTAGCTTTAGCTTTTAAATATTTGTAGCTACATAGTTTCCATTAAAAAAAAGTTTAGCTATAAAAAAACCCAACATGATTCAGTGAATCTTTTTTGAACTGACACAAAAAAGTGTGTTTTGTGATGGAAACTTGTTAGAAAAAGTGGCTTATTATGAAACCAGCTGAACTACTGTCATGCTCCTGATGAATGCAAGTAATGCCTCTAGTTTTAGTTATTTACTTCTCATCTGAAAGAGCATTTGAAAACGGGGCAAGTGAAATAGAAGGAAGCGTTTGTTGAAAGACAGATAGAGGAGAGAGAGAGCATGAGAGAGGTCAATCTCACGGTATGTGTTCAACCCCCCTAGAAAGAGCTTTTACTTGACTTTGCACCTTACCTGCGGGTTTCCGTCTCTCACTCTCTTTCACACACACACACATACACACACCTTGTTCTCTGACAAACACTCTGATGTTTAATTCATTTCTCCTCCGCGCCGGAGGACATTCATAACAGCACAGGAAGAAAAGATGGAAAGGAGAATGCGAGGAACATTGTTGATGTGTCTGTGGGAGGTTTAGTGGGGACACAACGCTGAAGACACGTGATGTATTGCACAAAAACACTGTTTCTTGGTGTGTTGTTACACTAGAGCTTCAGTCTTGAGTTTCACACTGCAGGTCAGGTCGTGATCGGCTGTGAATCTGTTTTTAATAATTATTTAATTATAAATTATTATACGTGTGTATACTATACAGTATGTATGTAGTAGCAATATCACATGACTATTTGGCTGTAGGCAGAGGCCGCAGGCCATCACAGCATGCTGATATACAGCCATATCACATGGCTACGAGTGTGATATTGTGTTTATACAACAGTTCAAAGGCACAAGTGTGTAAATAAATAAGAAGAACAATGGAGTGTCTTTAAAAATGTCTTTTGTGCAGAACTACTTCCTTCTGTCACAGCTTCAAATCTCAAGTTGACAGTTTAACAGTTGAGCCTCCATTACTAATTCTAAAACGACACTTTAGAACTAGTAAGGAAGGAACATTGAGTTGCTTCATTGAAGCTTAATGTATTTTGTTCATGGGTTTTATTGCCAGGCAATGCATGCACCAATAAATGTATATAAAAAGACATATTTTTGAATAAAAGCGTCTCCCAAATGCTTATATGTGAATGACCAAGTTGGTGAGTTGAAAACCATCTAATGGCGTAATAATGTAACTTTCACTAATACTGTTGACGGACCCTTTCTCAATATCAAATACGGCATATTATTTATATAAAATAATATTTATTGAACAACAATATTTAAATTAACAACACTAGCCATTATAAAAGACACAAGCAAACAATAAACACAATCAAATAAATAAAAACACAAGCAAACAATTTAGTCAAATGTACAAAAGTAGCGCTCTAGTACGGATTTAAGTTAAATATAGCCTAAAGTTATGAAACTTACTTTTCCCCTTAACCCAAATCATTTTGCTCTGGAACAAGCAATAGATTAAGAAGACCAAATATTGCCTGTTTGATATACCCCAAATGAATTATATTTTTAACCACTATCTACATAAGAGCCAGCAGCAAATTCCCAAAAGACTGGCCGAGATGAAGCTGTTCTCTGCGGGTACACGAGCACTGAACGGCTGCTGACGGCCTGGAGCTCACATCTGCAAAAGTGTCAAAACAGAGTAAAATAAGCGCTATGATTAAATATGAGTCACATATTTGAGGTCTAAATGACTAAATTCACAGAATGTAATAATTTTTCATTATTCAGAATTATTTGGTAATCATTAAAGAATCTGCCAGTGACAAACCCATATCTGTTGGCCACTAATCTAAATATTAGGATGGATTTGTCACCCTAATGTCTAGGACGGTTATCAATCAATCAATCAATCAGTCAATCAACATTTATTTCTATAGCACCTTTAAAAAAAAAAAAACAACACGAGTTGACCAAAGTGCTTTACACAAGCAAAATGTGTCCTTTCTTTGGAAAAAAAAAGGTATTTTCATCGTGCTGTCAACACCAAGTTCATGGGTTTGATTCACAGACAATGCATGAATCGATAAATGTATATGAAAGTCATTCTGGATAAAAGCGTCTCCCAAATGCGTGAATGCGTGAATGACCAAGTTGGTGAATCTGAGCCTTCAGCGGGACAGAACTTCCAAGACACTCACTATATGCCTAGAGACACTTCTATAAATATTATAAGATTGAACATTTTTATTATTATTTTATTTATTTATTTTTATTGTATAGTGTTATTATTGCTTTGACAATGTAAAGATTTCTTTCACCATGCCAATAAAGCTATTTGAATCTTGAAGGCTAAAGTGATCTTGAAGGAGATCTTTGATGTGTCTCATCCTTCAGTCTCTATGACCTACAGAGAGCTGAAATAATGAAAGGAGGAGTGAAGTTAAAGCTTGTGCTGGCAGAGGATGTGAAATCATTGGTTTACATGATGTTAAAGCCTCCTGTTGCACGTCATGATTAATCGCCTCGTCAGCCGTTTAGAGAACAGCACACCTGGGTAATTGCTCCGCTCTCGTTAGGGTGACAGTAAACCTGTAAACACATGTCTGGGAGTGTATTGAATGGCTTTTCTTGTTTACTGTAAGGTGGTCCGTGTCAAGCTAGTTTTCAGATGCTCTTGGATTTATTGTTCTTTCTCTTTCTGTTGCTCTCTCTCAGATTTCAGACAGGGTTAGTCACCTTGGTGGTGTGTTACTCAGTATTGAGTGTACGGTGACTGATGAAGTCCATGCTTGAGCTGTGTCAATCCTGAAAGGAGCCTTCAATGGCATCTTGACAGAAAACAGCACACTGGATTGCTTTTAAAGGTCGTGGCAATGCATACGTTTTTAGCTTTTTTATTTATTTATTTTTTTTCCTGTAGCCCACTTATGATACTAGTCAAGGTTTTTAAGTGACTTTGTCCTGTAAATTTAACTGCTGTTTTTTGCTGCTAGGTTTTTAATACTTCTATTTAAACATAGTGTTACTATGTTTGCGTATATAACATGAACAATCTAGTACCTTTTGTCCGATGGAAAGAAATGTAGAGCCGTTTGACAGTTTATAGCTAGAATTATGCATGCATGAAGTGTGAAGCTGAATGCATTGGTCTGTGTGTGATTTGTATTCGTGCACAGGTGGGTATTTGCATCTCCAATCAGCTTTAATCTTTGATGTGAATTGTATGTTTTGAATGTGGAATTAGTCTGAGATTATCTTTCCTACAGGTGTTTAGCACCTGAGTTGTAGGATAATCTTGGATTCATCCTAAATCTAATCAAATGTAAAATTTAAAACCATCACATCATGCATGACAAGCCAATTGATCAGAATATTAGCAGGATTCAGCTCTTGTCTGTGTGTAATTAAATATCTCTTTAAAGTGTCAAAAGACATTAAGACGAAATAAACGTCTCTTTTTTAAAAAATGGATGGATGGATGATAGACAGACAGATAAATAAATAAATATATAGACAGACAGACAGACAGACAGATAGATAGATAGATAGATAGATAGATAGATAGATAGATAGACATAGACAGACGATAGACAGATAAATAGACAGACGATATATAGATAGATAGGTAGATAGACAGACAGACGATAGATAGACAGACAGACAATAGATAGATAGATAGATAGACAGATAAATAAGTAGACAGATAGACAGACAGACAGACAGACGATAGATAGATAGATAGATAGATAGATAGATAGATAGACAGGCAGACAGATGATAGATAGATAGATTGACAGACAGACAATAGATAGATAGATAGATAGACAGAGACAGACAGACAGACGATAGACAGACAGACGATAGATAGATAGATAGATAGATAGATAGATAGATAGATAGATAGATAGATAGATAGATAGATAGATAGATAAATAGACGACAGACAGGCAGACAGACGATAGATAGATCGACAGACAGACGATAGATAGATAGATAGATAGACAGACAGATGATAGATAGACAGACAGACAGACGATAGATAGACAGATAGACAGACAGATGATAGATAGACAGACAGACAGACGATAGATAGATAGACAGATAAATAAGTAGATCGACAGACAGACGATAGATAGACAGATGACAGACAGACAGATGATAGATAGATAGACAGAGACAGACAGACAGATAGATAGATAGGCAGACAGACAGACAGATGATAGATAGACAGACAGATAGATAGATAGATAGATAGATAGATAGATAGATAGATAGATAAGTAGATCGACAGATAAATAAGTAGATAGACAGACAGACGATAGATAGATAGACAGACAGACAGATGACAGACAGACAGACGATAGATAGACAGACAGATAGATAGACAGACAGACAGACGATAGATAGACAGACAGATAGATAGACAGATGATAGATAGATAGACAGACAGACAGACAGACAGACGATAGATAGACAGACAGACAGACGATAGATAGATAGACAGATAAATAAGTAGATAGACAGACAGACGATAGATAGATAGACAGACAGACAGATGATAGACAGACAGACAGACAGACGATAGATAGACAGACAGATAGATAGACAGACAGATGATAGATAATTAGACAGACAGACAGACAGACAGACAGACGATAGATAGACACACAGACAGACAGACAGATGATAGATAGACAGACAGAGACAGACAGACAAACAGACAGATAGATAGATAGACAGACAGATAGGTGATAGAAATGTCTGAACTCATATTGAGATTACTGAAGTTTGATTGCACTCTTCAGGGTCATTGTGGAGATTTCTCACATGTGATTTGGAGGGCTTGAGAAGAAGGATTTTTAATCCTCTCTATTTAGTCTCATTACTGATTAAGATCTAAGAGATCTCAGCTGTGACTTTTCTTGTTTCAAGAGGTGCTCTCATTCAGGTCCTTGTGTTTTAGGTGTGTGTGTGTGTGTGTGAGGTCTATCCCTCTGTGTCTGTGTTCAGGATGCAGAAGCTGTGAGGATCAGCGGAGGGTCGCGTGTCCTGCAGCGTGTAGGTGAAGTCGTCCTTTTGTGCGAACGTTTCCCCCGGTCTGCCCCTCATTGTCCGGGGCTGTTATTATCTGTCCCGCGGTTCCTCTCATTCATTCCAAAATGCCACTCTCTACCCTTCCGAGTTCTGGTATCCATGGAAACTCGGCGCATTGAAAGTTCCATGTGATTTTATGACCTCCCACAAGCGCACACACATTGGTAATATCATCTCATGCAATGTCTTTCTCTCTCTCTCTGTCTCTCTGTCTGTCTCTTTCTTTCTGTGGAGAACAGAGGGAGGCTTTAAATATTTCATTCATCCTGGAGAGCTTTTGAAAAATAATTTCTAATTAAAAGTAGTAGCTACACCTCAAAATTGACCAAAAATATGAATGAATAGATTCTAGTGCTTCAAGAGAATTTGACATTTTGAAGTACTGCAGCAATAATTCCTAGAGTTCTTCATTCAAGGATGAATTTCAAGTAGGTAATCATCACGACAGGCTTTTTCCTTCATGTTTGTAGTGCTTTTAAAGTGATTTTTACCTCAAAACTACCTGCATTTTCTAGAGACTTTGCTTCAGGTTCTGTCTGATATAGTCTGATCCAGGAGCATTAAGGAATTATATATTTATTTATGACCAATGTCAGCCTGCTGCTGATATACATACAGTATATATATATGAGCAATGTCACACTCGTAGCCATGCTGATGTACAGCCATATCACACAACTACGAGTGTGATATTGCGCTTATACAACAGTTTGACGGCATAAGTGTGTAAATAAATAAGAACAACAACGGATTGTCTTTAAAAGCCCTCTTTTGTGCAGAACTACTTCTTCTGCCATGGATTCAAATCTCAAGTTGACAGTTTAACAGCTGAGCCCATGCCTCTGTTACTAAATCTAAAACATCAATTCAGAACTAGTAACGAAGAAATGTTGAGTTGCTTAATTGAAGCTTATTGTATTTTTTAGATTATTATGGTATTATGAGAGAGAGATTGACAAAAACGAGTGTATTTTTCCTGCATCTGATATACCATTCATTCTTCAGGTCGATGTCCATAATATTATATCCATTATAAAAAATCAGGAAAGCTGAGGAAAGCGATATCTTTGTCTTTGTCCTTTTAAAAGTTAAGGGGATTTCCCATAATGCTAAAACAACTTCCTTGTTCTGACTCGCTCATAAAGAGAGTCTTTGCCGCCATCTTATGGCGTAATAATGTAACTTTCACTGATACTATTGACGGACCCTTTCTCAATACCAAATACGGTATATTATTTATACAAAATAATATTTATTGAACAGCAATATTTAAATGAACAACACTAGCCATTATAAAAGACATAAACACAAGCAAACAATAAACACAATCAAATAAATAAAAAACAGCAAAGCAAACAATTCAATCAAATGTACAAAAGTAGTGCTCTACTACAGGATTTAAGTTAAATATAGCCTAAATGTAAAGTTATGAAACTTACTTTTCTTTTATAACCCAAATCATTTTGCTAGTATTAATATTAATAAGACCAAAGATTGCCTGTTTGATATACCCCAAATTAATTACATTTTTAACCACTATCTACATAAGAGCCAGCAGCAAATACCTGAAGGACTGGCCGAGATGAAGCTGTTCTCTGCGGGTACACGAGCACTGAACGGCCGCTGACGGCCTGGAGCTCACATCTGTGAAAGTGTCTAAACAAATTGAAAAATATGTGCTATTATATATTTGAGGCCTAAATAACCAAATTCTCGCCTAAAAACTCTTTAAACTATAAAAAATATTGTAGATTTTCTCGACTGCCATGACAGACGCCGGAAGCAGAGTGATACAAACGGTGAAACGGTTCCAGTGCTGATACTGGGAGAATATCGCACCACTCTCAGCCAATCAGATTTGAGAACCAGAAAGAACTGTTGTGTGTATATATATATATATATAATTTTTTATTGTTTAATTTCAATTGAGGATATCTCAAAGTTTGTCCCCAAACGATAGTTAAATGAATCTGTCTCGTACATTTATATTTAGACTGCTCTCTCTCACATACCAGGTGTTCTTGTGTCACTGTCGTCCAGAGCCCAAAGGGATTGTGGGATTATCTGTGTGTATTGTGTGTTCCTGTGATTGGTCTACACATAATTACAGAGATCCAAACGCACTGATGCGGTGCACGTCTGATATCTGAGACGTTGCATATCAAAGTGCAGACACATTGCATTTCATAATTGCTTGGAACAAAATGCATAAATATATTATGTAAAGTCTCGTGCAAACTTGGACATAATTGTGAACTATAAAGCATGTGCAGTGTTGATTTCAAACCTGGAAGTTTGACTGTAGTTGAGCCATGTTAATTGATGATCTTGTAGCTTAACAAACTACAGTTTCAAAGTAGCTCCAGGCACACTATTGCTTCTGGACCAACCTGCGTTAGACACACAGAAACTCTGTTGAAGGTGCTGCTGCTGGATGCTTTTTCTTCTTTTTTTTCTTCATTTTCATGGGCTTTACTGCCGTACTACTCTTCCATCTGTTCCCGACAATGAAAGTCAACACAGCAGCATTCACACGTCAACAGACAAACCCCTGAACTCAATAAAACATCATTTCACTGTCAGGGACGACTGACCCTGCGCTGAATACATAAACCCCTCTGGAAAAAAACAGAAATGAGTAATATCTGTAGCATTTGTGTCTGTGGACTCTGAGGGTTCAAGCGCTCTCAGATCAGAGAACCTGCATACAGAAGAAATCTAAAGAACTCTATAATATCGACTGAGTTTTTAATGACTGGTGAGAACAGTGAAGTTTCTGTGACTGTTCTCTAAACACTTTTGCGTTCAAAGGTCTTGATGTCGCTCACCTGACCTTTACTCATGATAATAATCTATATGTATTTGTATCTGTCGCTGCTCGCTGTGCAGTATATAATATATGTCAAATGCACATTTTGTTGAACTGTAGTTTCCAAGGTTTAGTGTATAGTATGACATCATGCATAAAGAAATAAGTGGCATTAAAAGAGATGGAGCACATAGTCTTCAATTATGTTTTTCAAGAACTGTTTCCAAGTTATGTTTTATTTAAAGAAAATTAAGCCTAGTTTTAAGACCATCAAGATTACATTTTGCAATACATAATATGTAAATCATACAGTTATACATATTATATATGTATATTTATGTCTGTTTATCTATCTATCTAGATAGACAGACAGACAGAATGATAGACAGAAAATATGTATAGTTATATAAAATCCACTCGTAATTGTCCTAAAATATAGGCTTAAATTTTTTAAAAAAATATAAAACATAATAAATCATCTCTCTGGTTCCCTCTGGAACCTTTATTTTTAAGATTTATTTATATTTCATAACATCTGGAAAATCTTGTATCTCTCAATCTTTTATTGCTGTTTGCACTTGAGAGACTAAATTTGATTTAGAATTGGAAAGACAGACATCTTATTTGACAGAGAGATACTGAAAGCTTTCTATTTTCTTCTTGAGGAAAATAACAGAATATTTATTTTTGTTTGATAAAACGGCAAAAGCATCACAACATTCAATATTCTTGAGATATGAAAAACCTTCAGGGCAGAAATAAAACCAGGGCTGAATGGGATGAAGATGAATAGTTGCTGATATTTATTAAATATGATTTACTGTAGATTTGATGATCCATCTGAGAGGAGTTTATAGTCTCAGAACTGAACGTGATGGTAACTGGACCCATGACGGCGTCAGAAGTGTGTCTGTAGAAAATAATGACTTAACCTGATGATTTATACACTTTGTCTTGTTTACCAATGGAAATATGATAAAATATGATATTTTTAAAATATGATCAATGCATAAAATGAGATACATTTACTTGAGCATTCATTTTAACAAAATTGAAGATACTACGTTGACTTTTTAGTGATAATGTCTATATAAATAGATTTTGTTCATCTCATTACTGATATACAGTGATGGGAATAATGGCGTTATAAATAAACAGCATTACTAACGGCGTTTTTTTTTTTTAGTAACAAGTAATCAAATGAATTACTTTTTCTCCCGTTACAATGCCGTTACTGTTACTGACAAAAAAAAAATGCCGCGTTACTATGATTGAACACTGAAGAGGTTTTCATCAGAGTAGTCTCTCTCTCAGCCATAGGACCTGCAAAGTTTTATCTCTGGTGTGTGTGTTAGGGTGGGACACATGCTAACTGATGATGATTGGTGTGTGACTAGAGATGATATACCTACCTACAAAGCGTTTTGTTGTAAAGAAATAGTACAGGTTAGTCATACACAAATGTAATTTTAAACTGATAATAATGTACGATGCTCTGTGTGTTTCTGTGTCAGAGCATGCGAGCGCAAGCTCAAACCAGAATACCCTTTGTGACATGCTGCGAAAATATGTGAAATAAGTTTTTTCTAGTCGACTAGTGGTTGTTCATTTAAGCCATTAGTTGACTAATCACATTTATATTAATTTAATTTCTTAAATACTGGAGAGAATAAACCATAATAATGAGCGTTTAATATAGGCTATAGCACTCAAGCGCACGCATAAAGCTTGCCATAAAGAACCGGCAAAAGTAATGATTAATGTGACAAAAACAGTAAGGAGACATTTTAATTGTAATGTTTTCTGAATCAGTGTCGGCTGCAAAGTTGAAGCTGACATTGCTGACTCTCATCATCTCCGCATATTGGACGCGCATAGAGAGAGAATGCACATTTCATTCGGATTACATAATCAGAGTAGCCTATTTCTATTTCTATAGATGGCAGCCGCTGAGTTTCGGTTCATTTAGCCTATAAGACGCACTCCAGTTCACGCGCAAGTGATCGCGCCGGCGCCTCCATATCATGATTATATTGTCTGCTATATTCGCTTCTTATTTATTAAATCCAGGCAATTGGTTGATAAAACATTGATTAAAATTAAGATCCAATTTTTACAAAACGAAATTCACTTTAAAGAAAGGCTTTCTACAAAACAAAACTTAATGAAGTGGTCAAAATCATGTCTGACCCACTCCATGTCTCCCGATATATTGCGCATGGTATGATGTATTCTATCTTACTCATGCTGTTCAGTTTTCATAATCAGTTAGATGAATTTAAAACATAACATAGGCCTATTTATGTTGATTGCACAATAGGTTCAGTGGGGTTCTATATAGAACCCTTTATGCCAAAAAGGTTCTAAGGAGAAATATCCTATATATGTGTTCTACAAATGACGTGCCTGACAGAACCCTTCCATATAGAACCTTTTCTTCTAGGAGTCCAGTTGCGTTCTAGATGAATGTGTGTAATTAATAATTCAGTGATTGTTCAGATTCTGTGTTGGTGGCGACTGATAAGAGGTGTGTGTTTTTGTGTGTGTGTGTGTGGCTGGTGAGAGAGGAGGTGATGGTTAATGGACGCTGATAGTCTTATCTTTTACCCATAATCCTCTCTTTGTGCTCTCTGAGGACCCTTGGCCGCCCTGACGATACCATCAGAAGTCTCAGAGGCACACACACTCGAACTCATCCATCTCTGACTGTCTGTCTCTCTTGATTCACTTCTGCAAGCGGCAAAGGGGAAAAACGTGTACTTTTCAGTCTTCTTACCAAGACGCGTGATTTGAGGAATCATTCGAGCGCTGCAGGACGATGCACACACTCAACTTTAATACTTAGGGCATTTTCACACCTGTAAACAGTGATTAAAATTGTTACAATGTTGCAACTTCTTCTTGGATTGGCTCGCTTTTACAAGGCAACATTTCTATGTGGACCGTCTAATCTGGCAGCACTGACCAGAGTTTGTTGATAATGTGCGTTTTGTACCTGAATAGATTTCCCTCTAGAGGTCCTGAATACTTTCCTGAAGATCCAATTGTATTTTGATTGGACTGTGGAGATCTGACAGCGCTGAAAGAAGCAATATGGTTTACATCACCTCCATTTGCATTTAATTGAATCATTGTGTGGAAATACAATGTAGAAGATCACGACAAAGCCACGCAGAGAGCAGGTGACTAATAGGCCTGTCAGAATATTCATAATTCTGTTATTTCTCAAATTCATTTCTCAGAATCCCATTTTGCATTCATTTGTGCTCCTCATGCGTCCACAGAGCTGTCAGGATGTGCATGTCATCCAATAAAAACTAAATCTTTTTCAGTTAGTTGAGCATTTAGGTTTTAATGAACGACTATCTATCTGTCTGTCTGTCTGTCTGTCTGTCTGTCTTTCTGTCTATCTGTCTGTCATCTGTCTGTTGTCTGTCTGTCTTTCTGTCTATCTATATCTGTCTGTCTGTCTGTCTGTCTATCTGTCTATCTGTCTGTCATCTGTGTCTGTCTGTCTGTCTGTCTGTCATCTGTCTGTTGTCTGTCTGTCTTTCTATATCTGTCTGTCTGTCTATCTGTCTGTCTGTCGTCTGTGTCTGTCTATTGTCTGTCTGTCTTTCTGTCTGTCTGTCTGTCGTCTGTCTGTCTGTCTGTCTGTCTGTCTGTCTGTCTGTCTATCTATCTGTCTGTATGTCTCTGTCTATATCTGTCTGTCTGTCTGTCTGTCTTTCTATCTATCTATCTATCGATCTATCTATCTATCTATCTATCTATCTATCTTTCTGTTTGTCTGTCTGTCTGTCTGTCTATCTGTCTATCTATCTATCTATCTATCTATCTATCTATCTATCTATCTATCTATCTATCTATCTATCTGTCTGTCTGTCTGTCTATCTATCTCTCTGACTGTCTGTCTATCTTTCTGTCTATCTATCTATCTGTCTGTCTGTCTATCTATCTCTCTGACTGTCTTTCTATCTTTCTGTCTGTCTATCTATCTATCTATCTATCTATCTATCTATCTATCTATCTATCTGTCTGTCTGTCTGTCTGTCTGTCTGTCTGTCTGTCTATCTATCTTTCTGTCGGTCTGTCTGTCTGTCTATCTATCTTTCTGTCTGTCTTTTCTCAGTTTAATATGCAGCACACTCTCTGAGGGTCATAGTTTCTCTCTCTCTCTGTCCCCCGCCCTTGTTCTTTTTCCTCTCCTCCCCTTCCTTTTTTCCCTCACCTGAGGCCGTTAATCACAAACACTAATTGCTGCTAATTACTTATTGTTGGCCCAGAAGTGAGTTTCCCCCTAGACCCTTTGCCAGTGGAGTTCTCTGAGTACCCACAATCCCTTGCAGCTAGACGAGACCTTTCAGGTGACTAATGAACTAAGAGCAGGATGTGAGTGAGGGAATCATTATTTATTGGTTGGTTTGTTTACTTGTTTATCATTAACCTTTGTGACAGCTCTTCAAGAGCTCTTCACAGTGACCGCACATGCATCACTTGTTTATTATTTTTGATCCTAAACACCTCTACACGCCATTACCAAAGTCCAGGGGGTCAGCCTGTATTTGGGAGTTTTGTTCAGATTTGTTTTTTCAGAATCAATCTTTAGGACTGACTGTCTACATTTGGAAAGTACACTGTAAACTGCTTGATTATTCTGTGTATTTTTTTTTTTACTTAAATTGCACTATTTGACAAGCTCGTAATCACAACTTCAGAAGTGGGAAGTAGGAAGTTTCTGCCATGTGAAGGCAGCATTAGCGACTGGTGGCATGCGTGCTAACATCATACGCTACATGAGTCTGATCAACACAAACTAGCATTAGCAAGTCGTTAGCATGTTCCCACCATTAACCAGGATGGAGGCTGACGCTTTCTAGATGGCATGTTACGACTGACTGCGTTTCCTCCATGGAATTCTGCCTCGGTGTGTTCCATTTGCTTTCATTAGTGGCACATTGATTGATTTATGTCCTGATTTGTCTCATTAACTAGAGACACTTATAAATCTCTGTGTGGGAAAAAAATATTAACAATAGAGCAAAAGGTCTTTGAAAGAGAGAAAGTTTATTAAACATTAAGTGAGATCCAAAGAGCACCTAAGAAAGATAGATGATATTGACGCGGTCTGCCGGCGGACCTTGTCAAACGTGACTCCATAAATCATTTCTGCCATCATAGAATCACATTAACAGATTTCATATCGTACCAGGTGCAAACAGAGAAGCTCAATGAATGGCAAAGTTCATCAGCTCACGTGGATGCTAAATAAACCATAATCACACCTGCTTCTGATGAGCTTAATACGTGCAATAGAAATTATGTCAGCTTGGAAAATTTTCAATCTTAAAATATATAAAACCATAAAAAATATTAATTATTATTTTAAACTATAATAATCTAAACAGAGCAAATATATGCCTTGTAAATATTTATTGTCTGAAAAAAAAAAAAAACTATTACTGGAAAAAATATGAAAAATTAAATATTAGTTAGGAACAGAAGTTTTTTTTTTTTTTTTTGTCAATATCCAGTAAAGCTGTTATTTTGTAAAATTACGCAAAAACAAAATGTGATTTACTTGTACATATTTAGGGTTCATAAAATGCTAGCTAAACTATTGTCACACTTGCTTCTGATGAACTTATTACTTTGTAAAGTGCAATAGAAATTATGTAAGTCTAGATGTTCAATCTTAAAATATGTAAAACCATAAAAAATATGAATTATTACATTATTAAACTATAACAATCTAAACAAATAGTAAAATAGTAATCCATGTTCATATTTTTTGTCTGAAAAGTTATTTATAGCTATTTTTGTAACATTTCCATCTCTCTCACACACACACACACACACACACACACACACACACACACACACAAAGCTATTACTGGCAATGAGATAAAAAATAGCAAGTAAATATCTGTTGGGGAACAAAATTGTGTGTCATTTCCAGTAAAGTTGTAAACTAAAAATGTGTCTTACACATTTTAACATATTTAGCTGTCATAAAATGCTATCTAAACCATTGTCATACTTGCTTCTGATGAACTTAATACTTGAAAAAAAAAAAAAAAAAAATTATTGCTATTTTTGTAAAATTTCCATCACAACTAACAATTTTGCCACTAATAAATGTCATGTGGGAACAGAATATTATTTTTATTATGTGTAATTTTCAGTCAAGCTGAAAATAGTTAATAGTAAATAAACTTGGACCATTTAAGTATGTCTTTTAAATTATTTTTAGCTGCTTTTGTAACATTTTCATATTAACAATTTTGCAACCATTTAAAAAAAAATCCTAAAAACTTTATTAGTGGCAAAAACATGAACAATTATCACTTGGAAACAGATTATTTTTATTATGTGTCATTTCCAGTGTATATAGAATATAGATTATATTAAATCATATCATCAATCCTGCTAAGCAGGATCTGATAATATAAACTTTTTAGTAAACGTTTTCAGAAACACAGGTGTCTAAAACAGTCATTTCTATTTTATCATCTTTTTAAAAGCCTGATTTAATTGCTATACATCAGTGCATTGAAGTGCAACTCACTAATGAATCATTAATCAAAAACTCTTCAAGTTTTAACTATTATTTCCATATGGCAAATTTGTGAATACTTGTGACTTGCTGTTATTTTTCAGGAGTTTGTCTGAAATGAACCCCGTCAGTCATGTGACTGTAGCATCATCAAGGCCAGTCTGTATAACTTTACCAGCCTACTATTCAGTACAGTATCTCTCTCTCTCTCTCTTTCTCTCTCTCTCTCTCTCTCTCTCTCTCTCTCTCTTTCTCACAGTCAGTGAAAGGCTTGTGTGAACCGTAACCTGCGTTTGCATTCTTTCTTTTGTCTATGGGCTTTAATAAGATGTTTGGCATTCATAGATCCTCTGTGCCGTCTTTTAGTCACGGCATTCAGGAGAGCGAAGGTCGTGCTTTTATATTGCCTTCGTTAATTCCCTTTCAACCTGTCTCCGGAATGAATAGCATGTTTTTTAACCTTAAAATGTAATGGCTACTCACATCATATTTGACCTCCCTGATACCGAAGTGGCTCCTGAGAATGAAAAGCCTCAGCAGGAGGCATTTCATGAAATAATCATCAAGTACAACGGAATGAGTACAAAGGAAATAAAATTGCCCACGTTTAATTTTAAAAGGATATTCTCTGCTCATTTAAAGCTGCTATTGTGGCACAAACAGGCTTTACGACGTGCCAAATAGCTGCTTTGTTTGGGAAGGAATCATGTGAAGGTTTTGCCCATGTGCGGATATTTGAGCATTGTCCCAATTTGGCCCCCGCTGTGATGCAAATACGTGTCTATATTCAGGAATCAGTGGGTGTCCGGAGAACTCGACTAATGTGAATAGATGCTTTGCAGGTGCGCTGGGACTTTCAGGATCAGAGATGCTAATAAGTCTGAATATGGCCAAAAATCTCTTCACAAAAACCACAAGAAGTTCGAAACAAAAGAAACTTTAAAATCGTTTGCTAAATTAATTAATAGCTGTGCACTTGACACAGTTCGTTCTTTGTGTCTAATGCGATGTGGTTCATGCTGTCTTAAAGGAACAGTTCAGCCAGACAATCTCTGTTGTTCTCATTCTATCTATCTATTAGAGGTGTAACGGTACATGTATTCGCCCTGTATGGTACGGATGTCATGGTTCGATGCATACAGTCAGACAACAAATACAGTCACAGGCCATTCACACTCCAGTCCAGAAGGGGGCGCACACCGTAATACAACACTGTTTGCTAACTTCCACAACAGGAAAACCTGCCTTATGTGCAATTTACATGTTGTTGTTTTTTTTTTTTGGAATGTTGATTATTATATCTAAAAATAAAAAGCACCTGAATTTAATAGTTTGGGCTCTGTTGTTAATTGTAACCTTTAATATTATAGTAATGTGTAAGAAAGGTCTCCCTGTATATAGTTTACAGCATTAGCTGAGATAGATTTATTTTTTATCTTTAAGAAGATGTTAATTATAATTAAATTTATTTAAAGAGAGAGACACAATTTGTTCAATAAATCACTGTTTAAGAAAAAAAAGAAACAATTTTATGTTTCGTTTTCTCCCCCTGCTGTACCAAACCATGACTTCAAAACCGAGGTACGTACCGAACTGTCATGTTTGTGTACCGTCAAAAAAGTTCAGAATACTCAAAACATTTGAGGAAACGTATTACCTCAAAACATTTAAGTAAACTAACTAATTTTTTTTAAGTTAGTAGAACTTAAAATGTTTATGACAAGTGGGGCGGGGCCGAGAGCTGTGGAAGCGGAGCAAGGCCAGTGTGGTGCACAGGTGTCTACAATCCCACAGTTCTCAGCCTCACCCAACAGTTCATTTACATAAACATCACATTCAGATCTTTGTTAAATGTAAGCTAGCAAATAACACATGCTATTATAACTATCCAAGAGACTGTCATTATATACTTGCATGTATAATCAAACAACTGTCATGATCACCAGCTGGAGGACTTCATCCCCCATAATCCTCTGCCTGGACTCATCGTCAATGATTACATCCACCTGTGCATCATTATATTGTTAACCTGGCCTAAATAAGCTGTGTGTCTTTCAATCAGTCTCGGACAGTCGTTCTCTCTGCAAGGATGTAGCATATGCTTTGCATATTCTTGTTACCTTCTTACATTCTTGTTACCTCTTGTTTTATTAAAATACTGCTTGCATTTGTATCCAGCCTCTCCTCTTCCCTGCATTGACTATTTTACAACAACATATAGTGTGGTCTTAAATATTCTGCAGCCCATCCTCAACCTAACCACAGGCACCACAATGGTAACCCTACAAAAATAACATAACAGAACCCCCTGTAAATCCCAACAACACAACATTAAACACTAGCTTATGTCTCCCTATGGTAATCTTGTGCAAAAACACACAAAATAACACTTAATTTCAACATTTAGAAATTTAGGAATTAGAAATCTGCTGCAACTCAACTCGATCATATTAAGTTCAGCTTACTACAATGACATTTTGAGTTCACGCAACTTTTTTCTATTAAGTACAATGAACTTTCATTATTATTTGAGTGAAACAAACTTGTTTCATTTAATTAAGTTCTCTGTTTGGTTTACAGTGATCTATCCATCCATCCATCCATCTAAAGGCATCAACATTCCATTTTGGATTCTCAGAGCTTCGGTGGAGGGTAAGATTATTTTACACTTTTTTGATTCACACATTCAGGCAAAAGTGAGCATCCGGAGGTTTTGACTTATGTGAATAGATTTCATAATGCAAACTTTCTGTTGTCTGCAAAGCCGCTCCAGTGAGTGTTCTGTGAAGTCTCAGCTGGAGTTGTGTTGTGATTCATTAATGAAGCTAACAGCAGACGTGGTTTGCAGGGCCCCCGGCGGGTCTGTCCGGGCTCCTCCTGACATCTGCTGGCAGCATCGAGTCCACTGGGCTCCGGGAGGCGGTTTATGCGGCTCTAAAGTTAAGTGGATGTCTTAAGGTAATTTAAAAGCGGTAGGGAGCTTTGTCTAATTACTGCTTCTCCTGATCTGTAATGAAAGCAGAGCAGCGTGAACGCACGCTCCGCTAGCACGACAGTCGATAGCCTATAGCCGCACACCACCAGACCCGGCCTGAGCATGTGGGCTTCTGCTGTGGGAAACAACTTTTCACCTGTTTCTCAGACTGACTCCTCTGCCAACATGATCTCCAGTAATTAAATCTTCAACTATGGGCACTTTAAGTAACAGATTGTAATATTTAAAACCATTTATTAGGTCTTTTTCAGTTAATACACTATAGGAGGCTGTACTGCACCAACTAGGGTGGAACAAACTGTGATTTGCACTACTGTCTGTTCATACGGAGCCCCAGACATGTTATGCAGGAAAAAAATAGTAGGCTAAATCGTGCGCACGATTCGTTCCCTCGATTTACTATTGTATGTGCACGATTTAGTAAATCGAGGGAACGAATTAGTGCGCACAATTTAATTTTTTTTCTTGCATGTCATGTGCGGGGCTCCGTATGTTCAAAAATAAATAAATAAATAAATAAAACAAACCTAGCATTTTGGATTTATTCCTTTCTCCAGTAACACTGTAGTTTAGGGTCCAGTTCTCGCTGTTAACTACTTGATTATTAGCATGCATATTACTATGATATTGGCTGTTTATTAGTACTAATAAAGCACATATTAATGCCTTATTCTGCATGAACATATTCTACATCCCATAATTCTATCCAATACCTAAACTTAACAGCTACCTTTCTTATTGAGGCAAAAGTTATAGTTAATAGTTAATAGTGAGAATTGGACCCTAAACTAAAGTGTGACCATTTTTCCTATTGTACCAGAATTGTACCGAACCGTGACCCCAAAACCGAGGTACGTACCGAACCGTGACTTCTATGTACTGTTACGCCGCTAATAGATAGATAGACAGATAGATAGAATATATGAATATATATTAAACTGTAATTTATTCCTGTGATCAAAGCTGAATTTTCAGCATCATTACTCCAGTCTTCAGTGTCACATGATCCTTCAGAAATCATTCTAATATGATGATTTGATGCTCAAGAAACATTTCTGATTATTATCAGTGTTGAAAACAGTTGTGCTGCTTCAGATTTTTGTGGAAACTGAGATACTTTTTATTTTTCAGGATTCTTTGACGAATAGAAAGTTAAAAAAAACAGCTTTTATTTTAAATATAAATTTTCTGTACTGTAACTTTTGATCAATTTAATGCATCCTTGCTTAATGTGAGTATTAATTAAAAAAATTTTGCTTATGCAAATTAAACTACTGATTTCAAAAAGTGTGTTTATTTTCTAAACATCCACAGGGCTGAAAGTGGCAGTAGTTGAAGAAACACCCACATACAGTATGAGTCTGATCTGGTGCTAATGGTGTGGCAGTGGTCAGATCTCTCCGTACAAGCCGGGATTTGAGGGGAAAACCTAATTTGCAGCTGCTCGAATGAGCATGGGAGTAATTACGGGGCTTTTAACGTGGGCGGCGGTGAGATTGGACAGGTAATATCGGAGCAGCCGAGCAGCGCCGAGCTCATGATGCATGTAATCAGCTATTTGAGAGTATAACTCACGCCCATGCCCGAATCCACACACTCTCATTGATTATTATCATCAGTTCTGAGCGTAATAAATTACCCAAGCACAATTAGAAGTCAAGCGAATGAATCATTGGATTGGAGGGTTAAGCAAATTAAGAGCATTAATGAGGCATAAACATTAGCCCTGTTAGAGAAGTGCATTACGGCAGCGTTAAGAGCGACGGCTCTTTATGACATCATAAAAGTAATTAATGGACTGCGGTGGGTGAGAGACGGGGCCGTGGAGAAGAGAAGAACCACTGGAGAGATTGAGGACGCTGTCAGGAGTCGTCTATAGATGGAAACAATACATTCAGATTAACACGAGCCGGACTGATAATTTACTGCGGTACTCGAGGAGTAATTGAACAGACGAGCAGAGCATGAAAGACTTATTCCTTCAGATTTACATGTGAGGGAAAACCGGTAAGTGTCTTTGACCCCGGGATGAATGTGATGTGGAAAGGTCAAGGACGAATAGAGAACAAGAAGCTGTGCAGGATTTCTCATGACATATCGCATATCAAACAAAACTTAAAGATCTGGGCTGCAAAAAAAGGAGAAAAAACTAATTATAGAGTGGAAACTACAGGAAACTAAACTAAACCAGGGTTGTGCAAAATTCAGAATTGAAGATTTGACTCCCTTTCAATTCATGAGTGTGAATTTGAATTGAATCCACAAACATTCACACTCTTCTGATTTAACTGACTTTATTATGCAGCCTCTCAAACCTATGGAAGTTTGTTTCCGACATGAAATAAAAAATAAAAAAGGTAATTGAAACTTTTTATCTCACAATTCTGACTTTTTTTTCTCAGAATTCTGAGATATAAACTCACAATTGCGAGTTACACTCAGAATTGTGAGTTATAAAGTCAGAATTGTGAGTTATAAAGTCAGAATTGTGAGTTATAAAGTCAGAATTACGTAATATAAAGTCAGAACTGTGAGATATAAAGTCAGAATTGCGAGTTATAAAGTCAGAATTGCGAGTTATAAAGTCAGAATTGCGAGATATAAAGTCAGAATTGCGAGATATAAAGTCAGAATTGTGAGTTATAAAGTCAGAATTGCGAGTTATAAAGTCAGAATTGCGAGTTATAAAGTCAGAATTGTGAGATATAAAGTCAGAATTGCGAAATATAAAGTCAGAATTGTGAGTTATAAAGTCAGAATTGTGAGATATAAAGTCAGAATTGCGAGATATAAAGTCAGAATTGTGAGTTATAAAGTCAGAATTGCGAAATATAAAGTCAGAATTGTGAGTTATAAAGTCAGAATTGTGAGATATAAAGTCAGAATTGCGAGATATAAAGTCAGAATTGTGAGTTATAAAGTCAGAATTGTGAGTTATAAAGTCAGAATTGTGAGATATAAAGTCAGAATTGCGAGATATAAAGTCAGAATTGTGTGATATAAAGTCAGAATTGTGAGCTATAAAGTCAGAATTGCGAGTTATAAAGTCAGAATTGTGAGATATAAAGTCAGAATTGTGTGATATAAAGTCAGAATTGCGAGATATAAAGTCAGAATTGCGAGATATAAAGTCAGAATTGTGTGATATAAAGTCAGAATTGTGAGCTATAAAGTCAGAATTGCGAGTTATAAAGTCAGAATTGTTAGTTATAAAGTCAGAATTGTTAGTTATAAAGTCAGAATTGCGAGATATAAAGTCAGAATTGTGAGTTATAAAGTCAGAGTTGTGAGATATTAAGTCAGAATTGTGTGATATAAAGTCAGAATTGCGAGATATAAAGTCAGAATTGCGAGATATAAAGTCAGAATTGTGTGATATAAAGTCAGAATTGTGAGCTATAAAGTCAGAATTGCGAGTTATAAAGTCAGAATTGCGAGATATAAAGTCAGAATTGTGAGTTATAAAGTCAGAATTGCGAGATATAAAGTCAGAATTGCGAGATATAAAGTCAGAATTGCGAGATATAAAGTCAGAATTGTGAGTTATAAAGTCAGAATTGTGAGTTATAAAGTCAGAATTGTGAGTTATAAAGTCAGAATTGTGAGATATAAAGTCAGAATTGCGAGATATAAAGTCAGAATTGTGTGATATAAAGTCAGAATTGTGAGCTATAAAGTCAGAATTGCGAGTTATAAAGTCAGAATTGTGAGATATAAAGTCAGAATTGTGTGATATAAAGTCAGAATTGCGAGATATAAAGTCAGAATTGCGAGATATAAAGTCAGAATTGTGTGATATAAAGTCAGAATTGTGAGCTATAAAGTCAGAATTGCGAGTTATAAAGTCAGAATTGTTAGTTATAAAGTCAGAATTGCGAGATATAAAGTCAGAATTGTGAGTTATAAAGTCAGAATTGTTAGTTATAAAGTCAGAATTGCGAGATATAAAGTCAGAATTGTGAGTTATAAAGTCAGAGTTGTGAGATATTAAGTCAGAATTGTGTGATATAAAGTCAGAATTGTGAGATATTAAGTCAGAATTGTGTGATATAAAGTCAGAATTGCGAGATATAAAGTCAGAATTGTGAGATATAAAGTCAGAATTGTGAGATATAAAGTCAGAATTGCGTGATATAAAGTCAGAATTGTGAGTTATAAAGTCAGAATTACCTTTTATATTTTTTTATTTAGTGGTGGAAGCAAGCTTCCATAAAAAAAGCTAGACATTGATAGGAAAAAAAATGGAAAATAAAATGGGGAAAAAAATAAAATAATAAATTCAGAATTATTATAACTCTGGAGTGAAACCAGAAAGATTTAGAAGCACAAGGTGAAAGAGAGAAAGTAGCAGAAATATCGTTTTGAGCGAATGACAGAAACGTTCAATTAGAGCCTGCGAAAGTGACGGTGGAGTTTAGTCGAGCAGACGACACGTCCACAGGAGCTCAGGAGAGAGATGTGATATTTCTCATCTTTAAAGGTCAAGATTAAGCATTCAGATAACTGATCTAAATGAGACAATCTCAAGACTCGTGAAGTACTTGAGACAAACAGACGGAGAGAGAGATGAAGACTCAATATCAGAAAGAAAGTGCCGTGCCTCTCAGGATGTGAAATGTGCCCTTCTAAATGAGCTGTTTCCGACTCAGAATAGAGGCAGTAAAAACGCTACCATCACGCTGATGTGAATTATGCAGCTGAGGTCAGTAATGCTCGTGGTTTCCACTTCAGTTTAACCTTCATGCACTTCGGAGGAAGATGTCTGAAAGCTCAGTTCATCAGATAAGAAGAGGGTGTTTCTTTATTACCCAACCTGATGAAGATGCTCGGGATTCAGTCTTGTACTAGTGCTGATAGTTAGAGGTAATTGATAGTTAGTGTTAGTGATATGATGCACCATCTAACACAAGTACTGAAGTTCAGTGTGTGCGTATATAATTTATTCTTATTAAAAATATATATTACATAATATTTCATTTGTATTTCATATATATATTTTTATTCATATATTTTGTTTTATATATTTCAAAATATTTTATATATATATATATATATATATATATACACTTTATAGTAATTTATTAAATATATTTGACCTTGACAATGATTTCATTTTATATTTTCTCAGCTCGTATATTGAAACAGGAACCGCTTTAACAGAATTTTATTGTAAACATTCACATTATTTCAAGATACTAGTTAGAGTATAGAGGTACTTCCTCCTATCTGTTTTAAACTATTTCCTCTTCTTGCTTGTCATTTCGGTGACACTTAACATGGTTTTCAGGTCTTGGTGAGGAATTATTAATCGTTCAACATTTCGCATGGGCCTTGTGACAACATTTATGCACTTTAATTAAAGCTTGAGCTTCTTCTGCGTTTGACAAATGGAGTTGTTCGCGTGTGGGAGTGAACGGACCGCTGTGCTCATCTCCTGACCTCCTCCTGAGCCCTGGCATCCGGACACTCACCGCCAGCCGGCAAATTTGTCCGAATGAACCCGCTTATTCACTTAGAAGTGATGACTCATGAACTTCTGCTTGAGCGGAGTGGAAATGTGATTTCTTTTCACTTGTTTTCTCGCTTGTGGTGACAGTTTTGCTCCTGTGGGAACTGTCTGTCTCTTTCTTTCTCTCTGTCTGTCTGGAGTGTTTCTCCAGGGACTCGTGTCTCAGTGCTGGCATTCCTCTTTGTGTTTATTTGATGTCTTCAGTGTTTATTTGTGGGAAATACTGCTTGGATAAACTTTATTCTGAATCCTTCTGTTGGAAGCAAGATGCTCTTTTGATTGAGGAAGCTTTGGTTTGATGTGTGTGTGTGTGTGTGTGTGTGTGTGTGTGTGTGTGTAAGGTTAATGGTCCGTCCCTCACATATTTCACAGCAGGGTGGAGAAACACTTTACCAATTTCCTTTTCACCAGAGCACAGGACTCAGACCAGCTCATGCAGGAATAACATTAAACACGTTACAGGACAAAATCACGTCACCCTGTACATTTATACAATCAGTTCCTTGGTTTCCGTCATGTTGAACGTGTTACACAAATGATCTAGAAGCATCAATGACAAGATTATTCTCTTCCGGGATTGTAGTTACAATCCATAAAGTCCATTTTCACACACATACTATAGCAAACAGCAAACATCTGCTTGACTGCTTGACTGAGGTTTTTGTTTTGTTTTTTATTAGAGACTCTTTCTGAGGGAGCGATCACTCTGAGCACAGAAGGGCTCTGGTCAGCTTCAGCGTCTTCAGTCAGAATCAAGCTTTGATCAGCCTGGAGGCCTCAAATGGTTATTCACACTTCCTGTTGAGAAGACTCGATTAGCTTTAATGAGACACATGCTTAAAACTTCAGTCGCAGACTCTTAATGATGCTAAGAGTATAATGGGAGTTTTCTTCTTAGAGTCAGTGTGGGGGTTTGGGTTTAACTTATTTATAATTATAAACAGTTGAAGTCTATGGGTACTGTATGTCCCCAGCTGAGGGATCGTGTGTGTGTTTGTTTGACAGTGATTATGTTTCTGCCAGAGTGAACAAGGATTCAATTCAGCACAAGTGGATGAAAATCAGTAGAGAGAGACGTTCAGTAGAGTTTTGACGGCTTCATCTGCTTCCTGGAGTTGTGGCTACTTTGCTTGGTTGTTCTGGGTGTTGCCATATGGTTGGTAGGGTGTTGTGGATGGTTGCTAGGTGGTTTCATCCTGTTTGAAATGAAAAGGGTCCTGCATCATTGGGTCTCTGTGATCTAGTCTGTAGATATGCGTGGGCTCCTGCTTCAATGTGCGTCAGTGGGATTTTTGTCACCTGTTTTAAGTGAAAATGATGCATCTGATCTTGAAGTTAATATCAGCACAAACTCTCCTCAACAACACACATGATTTGAAGAATTATTCAAGTACTGCAGGATGACACGCACAGAGAATTTTAATACTTAGTGATAGAAATTTCATAAGTAGTGATAGTGATACTTTTGAACACTTCTAAGTGAGCCAAATATAGAACTAAATCCAGTACATTTGTCTGTGATGATTGACAGCGGTGATGAAGCAGACTGTCATTTACACATTTATTTAGTGCCTTTCTCAAAGTGACACACCTGTATTTATAAACGTGGCTAATTATCACGCGCACCCGCTGCTCTCAGTTCAGACAAGCATCAAGAATTCATAATTATATATGAATCATCTAAATATACTGTATCAGA
>NC_067222.1:4444178-4446678 GCF_019924925.1 Ctenopharyngodon idella | reverse complement strand
CCTCTGAACGCACTGTAGATATAATCACTGGGATAATTGTGTAACACTTCAGGAACGACACCAACACTCGAGCGACTGAATGAACGAATCAGCTCAAGTTCAGAGCTGAATGGACCGAGATTGAAGATGTTCCTCAGTGCTTCATCTGCTCGTGCAGTTTATCAGCCTGTTGAACAATCATGGGCATTTATTCCAGTGAAGTGCAATTTGATCTGCTCACAATCCTAAACGTTTTCTTCCAGGGCGATTCCTCTCCTCTCAGCTCTCGTGTGTGTGTGTTTGGGGTGTTTAACAGAGAGCGGCAGTGTGTAGATCGCTGTCTGTGCTGTTCTAGCTCAACTTCATTATACAGTTTAACACAAACAGCGGCAGTAAATGTCACAGGAGCAGCTGTAGTGACTCAACAAATAGAGTTCGCACATGCATTTTACTGTGTGTTTTACAAAACAATACAAATAGTCACCTAAACACTACAATACCTTCATAAACCTGGAGAAATTTAAAGTTATAGCGTTAACACTTATTTTAAATTGAAGAAATGCAGCCTTGGCGAGCATAAATATGGAAACTAAACAATTTAATAGATAATTGTGACTTTTTATCTCACAATTCTGACTTTTTTTCTCAGAATTTCTAGATATAAACTTGCAATTGTGAGTTATAAAGTTACAATTGCGGGATATAAACTTGCAATTCTGACTTTTTTTCTCAAAATTGAGAGTTTATATCTCACAATTCTGACCTTTTTCTCGCAATTCTGACTTTTTTCTCACAATTCTGACCTTTTTTCCTCACAATTATGAGTTTATATCTCACAATTTTGACTTTTTTTCTTGCAAATTGTGAGTTTAAATCTCATTTTTGACTTTTTTCTCGCAGTTGAGAGTTTATATATCACAATTCTGACTTTTTTCTCGCAATTCTGACTTTCTCACAATTGCAAGTTCATATATCACAATATTGACTTTTTCTTGCAATTGCAAGTTTATATCTCACAATTTTGACTTTTTTCTCGCAATTCTGACTTTTTTTCTCACAATTGCGAGTTTATATCTCCTATTTCTGACTTCTTTTCTTGTAGAATTGTTAGATATAAAGTCCAATTCTGAGTAAAACAAAAACTGACTTTTTTCTCAGAATAGCGAGTTTATATCTCACAATTCTGACTTTATAACTCACAATGGCATTTATATATCGCAATTCTGACTTTATAACTCACAATTGCGAGTTTATATCAATTCTGACAAAAAAAAGTCAGAATTGCGAGATGTAAACTCAAAACTGTGAGAAAACTCAGAGTTGTGAGAAAAAAGTATTGAGAAGAAAAGAATTGTGAGTTAAAAAGTCGCAATTACCTTTTTTATTTTTTATTCAGTGGCGATTCCACTGAAACAAGATTCCAGACTTCTTTCAAAACATGAAAAATGTTCCCTTTTCTTGATTCAGTTGAACTCCCACTCTAGATTATTTTTTCATTGGATATCCTCTTTCACTCATTTTAGAAGTAAAATTGGTTGTGAATGGCGTTTCATGTTGACTATAAACTTTGTAAAACCTGCTAGATGAATTCATCCTCATCCACAAAGCATTAGGCCCAAACAGACCGTGTTGTGCTGATGAGGTGAGCGTGAACTTGTTGAGAGATGCTAGCATTCCCTCAGAGAGAGTTGAGGCGAAACCGAGTGGAAAATAAGGAGAACGACAGAGTAACGCCCACTCGTCCATTAGCTAAACCATTGAACGCTTCCATCATCTGCTTGAACAAAGTGTGAGGTGGAAAAGGCGAGAGAATGGGGCGTCGAACGCACATCAGTGATGGATAGAGATAGCAAACCACCGCCTCTCCCTCACTACGCCATCTGTTCTTCTCCCGCGAAGAAAAACATGGGCTTTGTGTGTAGAGGTGGGCGACCACAATCTTCATCACGATATGAGAGATGGAATACATCACAAAATGATGATTTTCACTGGAAATTCTTTAGCTTGTATATTAAATGTTAAACATGTGGTAATGCCTATTTATAATCAAGTGAATTAAATACTTTTACATCACATTTGGCTGACAAATGATTAGAAAATAAATTTTCCTGTATAATTATGTTTTATGCATTTGGCAGATGCTTTTTATTTAGTGCATCTGTTGGGAAGAGTTCATGCTTTTGCAAACAGAATTGCAACTGGAATTCAAATGCAAGGAATTAGTTAATTCATATATAAATCCATAAAATTTTTCACTAAGCCTAGACGGACGGACGAACAGACAGATGGGTGGATGGATGGATTTATAGATAGACGGACGGACGGACGGATGGATGGACAGACAGACAGATGGATGGATGGATGGATGGATGGACAGACGGATGGATGGATGGATGGATGGATGGATGGACAGATGGATGAATGGATGGATGGATGAATGGATGGATAGATGGATGGATGGATAGATTTGTAGATGGATTTATAGATGGACGGATGGATGGACAGATGGATGGACGGATGG